>NC_084603.1:14270250-14297750 GCF_033807715.1 Cololabis saira
TATACATACATATATATATATATATATATATATATATATATATATATATATATATATATATATATATATATATATATATATATATATATATATATTAGGGGTGGGACGATACGGGTAACTCACAATTCAATGCTGTGGCGATATGTGGCCCACGATAACGATAATATCCCGATATTTACGATATTCGATATATTGTAAGAAATTTCATCAATGATATATCACGATATATGTGACTGAAAAATAAAAAAATACCCATAAAAAGGAAAACTTCTGTAGTTATGCATTTATTCAATGCCAAAACTTCATACAATGTACAAAGAAAGTGCATTTGTAGAGAGCCTCACTGCCTGTTAGGCTTGTAAATGTAAACACTGTACAGCTGGACAAATTAAAGTGCATGAACAATAATGCGGTGACAACCGCGTAAATCCATTATGTGTGTTAATAAATAATAAAATAATAAAATAATAAAAATATAAAATATCGATATTTGCCGCCAGTATATCGATTATTTATCGCGACAGAGAGCAGAGAGCGCAATAATATATTGCAACGTCGATTTTTTTCACTACCACTAATATGTATATATAATATGTATATATATATATATATATATATATATATATATATACATATATACATATATACATACATATACATACATACACACACACACACACACACACACACACACACACACACACACACACACACACACACACACACACACACACACACACACACATATATACACGTCACGTGTATATATATATTGTGTGTCATACAAAATAGCCTACCTGTCATGCTTGTTTGTGATGTATGAAGTTTGCAGAATAATAACATATTTGAGACATTTTTTTTTAGATTTTTTCAGTTATTTTATTGTCTGAAAAATGATTAAAATGTTATTTTATTGTCTGAAAAATGGTTCAAATATGTTATTTTGTTATTTGAAAATGTTTTAATTTGTTTTGTTGATGAAAAAATATGTTTCTCTATTTTTGTGAGGGGGGATATATATTGTTTTTCGGCACTACCTTGTTCTCAGATATAACATGAATTACTCCTATGTGGGATCAATAAAGTTCTTATTTTTGCCATCTGAGAAAATTAAATATATCATATTTCGTGCCTAACTGTTTCCCAAGTATATTAGTGCGTGTGTGAATGAATAAATGAGACGTAAAACGTAAATTTCTTTGTAGAAAGGCGCTTTATGAAAATAAGTCAATTTACTTGTATTAGTTTACAGCGCAGTCTTGCCACATCCAATATGGCGGCGACGTTGACGTATCGCAGCAGCTCGATGGGGCGTCTACGTTTATATGTCTATGCGTGAGCCTATGTAGATTGCGCATGCGTAGTTGGTGGTCTACGTGAGATTTTTTTTAAACAAAATCGGTGTATCTGTTAAACTGTTTATTGAAATTAAATTTTATCAGCTTATCCTTAATTTAATTATCTTTAATGTTGATATGGCTCAACCAATTAAAAATTCGCAGTACAGTTCTTCTGGGACTTTGTCTTTGCTCAAACGTTTGGGACTACAATGCTGATTTATAATAATAATAATAATAATAATACATATTTAAATACATTTATTTATATAGCGCTTTTCAGGGCACTCAAAGACGCTTTACATTACAACAAAACACAAATACAAATTACAATTACACAGGACAGTACATAAGGACACAACATGAGACAGGACATTAAACCCTGATTTATGGTTCCGCGTTACTCCAACGCAGAGTCTACGGCGTAGGGTACGCGGCGACGCGCACCGTACGTTGTGCGTCGCTGCGTACCCCACGCCGTAACCTTACGGCGTAGGCTCTGCGTCGATTTAACGCGGAACCATAATTCAGCCTACATTTCCCATAGTCCCCCCTTCCTCGGCCGTAAAGTGATACAACGTGTCGTAACACCATCGGCAAAGAGCAGTAAAGACGGCTGACAGTTTTTGGTGGTTATTTGTAAATTTTATGTGTATAAATGTGTATATAGCCCTGCTGCCGAGGATTGGTCCACCGGGTCCCAGCCGTGCAAATGGAGGCCATGGAGGAGGACAGCTTGGACATTAAAGACGACCACAATCACAATTACTGCGGTGGTAAAGTCCGCAGGAGTGTGAGCAGGATACCGGGGGAACCAGCCGCCCTGCAGCCGCAGCAGCCCGGCTCCCCGCCGGCTCCAGCCGGCCCCGAGGGGCTGCAGCCGGACACCAGCGACACCAGCGACACCGGCGACCCCGACTCTGCAGCCGCTGCTGCGGGGAAATTCAGCCTCGACTCCACCTCCAAGTTCCGTGAGTGCAACTTTAACATGGTTTAAATCCAGGCTGATTTCATGCCTACTGCTGGATTTGATCACATCTTTTCTCCTTTGGGTCAGTCCAGGGGTGCAGATCCGATGTCAGGATTGGGGGGGTCCAACGTGATTGTAATTTTTAATTTTTTGCCAATATGCAACTCATATCATTAGGGGTGGGTATTGGGAAGAACCTCACGATACGATACGCATCACGATACTTGAGCCACGATACGATACACATTGCGATATCCCGATAATGCGATATCTCGATTATTATATTCTACATAGTTCACCGAAAAATGTACATCTTAAAATCCAAGTTGTATATATGTACATCAGATGATAGTGATGGATCTTAAAATCCGAGTTGCACGTTCATCAGATTATAGGGACAATTCATGAGTCAAAACAATGTTTTATTACCATGCCATAAATTGGTAAAGGCTCGCCAAAAAATACTGCACAGGGAATCATTTATTGTGCTTACCTTTCTTGTTTATTTGTCCTAAACAGCCAACAGTGTGTGTCACTGCTTACTTAACTGTTATATTCGTAAATCATAATTTTAAGGGTTTTGGGCATGTAGTGTAGAGATGATCTACTCATCTCAAATTCTTCTCACCATCTTCCTTTTATCCTATGGGACTACTTTATGCACGATCAATTGATATATGGATGAAATATGGAGCCCTAAACAAGTTTAAACTAACTGATCATGTTTTAACACAGTTATGGTGGTAAACAGTTCTAAAAAAAAAAAAAAAGGACCCATTGCTGAGAGCACAATAAACACAGAACGTTGACAAAAAGTCATTGTCGAGCCCGTCAAAAATTTAAAAAATATTAATTCAGACTAAAAAAAAAAAATGTATGGAGTAGCAATACTTTCATTCTGTACACCTCAAAACGCACCGTGGATGTATTTTTCGGATACATCCGCCCCACCCCCCCCGGGATCTGCACCCATGTCCAGGCTGATTTCATGCATACTGCTGGATTTGATCACATCTTTTCTCCTTTTGGGTCAGTCCTTTAAATCCAGGCTGATTTTTTTTTTTTTTTTTTTAGTTAGTTAATATTTATTTCGGTCAATGACAAAAAATCAACAAATAAGATAACACAGGTTTTTCCCTGGTCAACATTGTGATTATTTTGACCGAAAAGGTCTGGGCTTGAAGCATATAAGCTTATCTTGCCCACCTTTTAACAGAATAGAATATACAAGAAGAACAAATGAAGTATCATAAGTCTACACAAAATAATAATAATAGTAATAATAATAATAATAATAATAACAATAATGACGATGATGATGATAATAATAGTAATAATAATAGTAATAGTAATAGCAATAATAATATGATAATAATAATATTGTTAGCTCTGAAAACAGAAAGTGAAAAGATGCTAAGGAAACTGACAAAATCAATTTAAGTTGTCATTTTATTTCATGCATGTGTACATTCTTCTTTGTTTGCGTATTGTGTTTCTATATATGTGTCCATTACCTTTGCTTTGAATAATATCTTGTATGCTTTTATTGAGTTTGCTAGTTTAAGATTTCATGCATACTGCTGTATTTGATCACATCTTTTCTCCTTTGGGCCAGTCCTGAATGCCATGGCCGTGGAGGACTACCGGAAAAACCACTGGCCGAACCTGGAGAAGGCGATTGACCGTCTGCTGATGCACAACTCTGCAGACCACAGCTGCGTGTCCTACGCGCAAATATACGGGTGAGAGTCACACATAGGGTTGGGACAACACGGGTAACTCACCATTCAATACTGTGGCGATATGTGGCCCATGATAACGGTAATATCACGATACACGATATCTACGATATTCGATATATTGTGAGAAATTTCATCAACGATATATATCACGATATATGTGACTGAAAAAGGAAAAAATACCCATAAAAAGGAAAATTTCTGTAGTTATGCATTTATTCAATGCCAAAACTTTATTCAATGTACAAATAAAGTGCATTTGTATAGAGCCTCACTGCCTGCTAGGTTTAAATATGTAAAAATGTAAACACTGTACAGCTGGACAAATTAAAGTGCATGAACATTAATAACATGTTTTATATAAACCAGGACAGTGCACTGCTTTGTTTTTTAATACTGAAAAGTCAGTAAGCAACTTAATTTTGCATAGTTCCTCACTGCCTCCTAGTCTTGTAAATGTAAACACTGAACAGCTGGACAAATTAAAGTGCATGAACAATAGTGCGGTGACAACCGCGTAAATCCTTTATGTGTGTTGTAATAAAATATTGATATTTGCCGTGAGTTTATCGATTATTTATTGCGACAGAGAGCGCAACAATATATTGCAATACCCACCCCCCCGGACACTTGCGTGCAGTTAGGACAGGCTGTTACAGTACAAGACAGGTGAACTGGAAGACTCACAGCTCATGTGGAGCATGTTTTTGATTGCTGCTATCTTGTTGCATGTGTTGTTTCTCTAGTTATATCTACAAGTGTGTTTGCCAGCAGCACTCTGAGCTGCTCTACAGTGACCTGACGTCAAAAATAACAGGTCACCTGCAGCAGGTTTCCACACAGCTACAGGTAAGAGAAGCCGCATGCAAAGAAAAGTTAATATTCAGGAAATAGAAAATTAGTCTTTTTTAGAGAAAATTGAATACGCTATTAGGGGTTGCTCTGATAAGTTTTCTTATATCTGGGAACCTAATTCTTTCTTTTGTTAATTCTTTGGCATCCTTGGAAGATTAATTTAATTTGATTTAATTTAATTATAGGGAAGTATGATATTGCTAACCATGTCTATTTTTTTATGGTTCCTCTTATCTCTGTTTATTTTAATTTTTATTTATTTATCTTATTTCATTTTTATTTTTTTTTATTTATTTATTTTTTATTTATTTTTGTTGTTGTTTTGTGTGTCCTGTATTTTATTTTATTACTTTATTTTTCCTATTATTATTGTCTTCAGTCAGAGTTTGATTGGTAATGATTGGTACTTACTTTGGGACCTGTTTATAATTACGTATTTTGCAGTGTGTGTGTTTTGGGGTGTTTGTTATGTTAAGTTTTGTGTCCTTATTTATTTTACTTTTTTTTTGTTTTGTTTTGTGTGTGTGTGGTAAAATATAAAACGGGGTATTCTGTCGAATCCTTTAAAAAATGTTTCTTGTGTAATATGCATTACATCGACTACCCAATAAAGAAACATGTTAAGAATAGAAAATGAGTCTTTCCATTGCTGACTTGCAGGCCAGCCCACCGGAGGAGCTAATCGAGAACTTCAATGTGGCTTTGACACAATACACAACTTCTCTTCAGAGTATAGTCCCGGTGTTTATTTACTTGGTAGGTATACATTATTTATTCCCAGTTTTATTGATGCAACCGCTTTACGCTGCTTGTTAACTCATGTTCTGCCATGCGTCTACTTTCCCTCCCTGTTTATAACATTTTTAGAACAAGTTCTACATTGAGTCAAAACTGAACAGAGACCTAAAAGAGGATCTGATGAAGCTGTTCGCTGACCATGTCGGAGAGAAACATTTGAACACACTGATGCGTGAGTGGACAGTTGCATCTTTTGTCTTCCAGCCATGAAATGCATCATGGGATCTAAAAATGTCTAATCTGCACACAATATTTGAGACTGTTGCCACTTTTTACTTTGCGTACATTGTTACAGTCCTGCAAACGTCCACACTGTAGTTGATGGGTTGGAAAGAAGACTAAATTCCTGTTTTTCTGTTGTGTTTGTTTTGCAGCTCTTCTCATCAAAGCTCATTCGAAGCCTTTTCAAGTGCAGCCGTCAACAATGGCCAGTGTGGTTAACGGTCTCTACAGCCTGAGATCAGGTTAACGTCTTTGAAATACTGCCACAAAGGGCCAATCCCAATACACCCCCTACTTTCTACCACTAGCCCTCCCTCACTACCACTACCCCTAAAAAAGAAGCCACAGATTTTAGGGCCCTTGTAATCTTCCCAGGGCCTGTCCCAATACACCCACTACTCCTACTTTTCAGCACCACCCCTAAATTTTGCTTGCTACGTCACTGCGTGGTTTACGTTCGGGTACGTAAGCGATTGCGTAGTTACGTTTGCACATACGTCACACCATATCAGGAAGCTGAGAGCCAAAAGCTGTTTTAATTTCAGCTGTAGCGCTGTTAATATGCCACTTTATTAAGTTTTAATATTTTTTCAGGCGTAAAAGTAACCGTTAAGATCCCCAACCTGGGCTCAGTTTATCCAAATAACGCCTGTTAAGAAATTTGATCCAATGTTTTCGGAGAAGAGCCGGCCCGGAGCAGCAGAAGCTCACGGCCAGGTCAACCTGCGCCGTCGTCCCGGGGAGAAACCTGCAGCTCTGTGGAGAATTACCGCTGGCTGAAATAAATCATTTAGGAAAATAAATGTTGGTTTAATTGACGAAATCTAACAGTTGTAGCTTTATGGTTCTGCGTTAAATCGACGCAGAGTCTACGGCGTAGGGCGCGTAACCTACGCCGCGTAATCTACGCCGTAGGCTCTGCGTTGGTGTAACGTGGAACCATAAATCAGCCTTTATTCTGGCGAGGTTTGAAAAAGACTTCGCAAAAACGGGCAAGCGAGTGATTATATACATTCACTGAGTGAATATTATGAAAGTAAAATATATATTTCTCGCTAGAAATGTAATCAAAACGCATTTTTATGCAGAAACTAACTCAAAATATTGATTTTATTCACTAAAAAATAAGAAATGTCCGCCATGTTTTTTTTTTTTGATTCAGTCCGCAAATGACGACGTAAAGCATTCTGGGAAATTTTTCTAGCCCTCGGTCGGCTAGTGAGCATCTGAAATCCCTCGCTCTGAAGTGCCAGATTCATACTCACTACCCTAGGTGGAAAGAGGAATTGGGACACCACTACCCTCACGGGAACGCGCAAAATTTAGAGGTAGTGCTGAAAAGTAGAACTAGGGGCGAATTGGGACAGGACCAAAAGAGATGTGGTTTATTTTTACTGTGCTTCTGATTCATAAATTCACGGTCTGTTCTTTCAGAGTGGGCCAAGCTTGCCCCGTCTCTCTTTTCCGGGTTCATACCGCAGATCAACCCTCCCGCCGTGGAGTCCCAGCTCTCTGATTACGCCGCTCTCGACCAGAAACTGCAGATGGAGCTCTTCATGAACGGTTTCCCACGGTCAGTTTTGTTTTCAGTGCATCCAATCACCAGAGCTGTCAAGTAACAAAGTACAAATATTTTGTTACCTTACTTAAGTAGAAATTTTGGTTATTTATACTTCACTGGAGTAATTATTTTTTACTTTTACTCCTTACATTTTGACGCAATTATCTGTACTTTTTACTCCTTACATTTTAAAAACAGCCTCGTTACTCTATTTCATTTCGGCCTTTAAAAAAAACTATCCAGTTAAATTGCTCCATCCGGATAGAGTGAATTTGGTTGTGGTTGTTTCAGATGTTCTTGTCCAGTTTTGTTCTTACATCCGTTCCCTCAGATTCCTGCAACTAAACTTGGATGTACATTCCAATAAAGGTTAGGATAAATGATAACATGCCTCTGAAGTTTGACTTTTTGCACCATTACAATACTTATAGGCAACTAGTCATCATATCTCCTGCTCTCTGAAACACATGTTAATGCTCAATAGTACACATATATGGTTCTTTAATATATTTGCATTATACTAAGATACATTTATTTTCAATGGCTTTTGTCCTTAATGGCTTTTTTCCCCCTTACATTACTTTTACTTTTATACTTTAAGTAGTTTTGAAACCAGTACTTTTATACTTTTACTTGAGTAAAAAACTTGAGTTGATACTTCAACTTCTACAGGAGTATTTTTAAACTCTAGTATCTATACTTCTACCTGAGTAATGAATGTGAATACTTTTGACACCTCTGAGGTCATTGATGGATTGTGCTTGCTCTTCCAGAGGTGACCAGTCCCGTAAACGTGCCAGTGAGGACTCGTGAAAGAAAGTGGAGCCAGTTTTGCCGGATCTGCCGCAGAACTGCCGTTGTGCCTCCCACATCTTTATCACAAGCTGTCTCACTGCGTTAGGTACACAAAACAACAATGCATCAGTTTCATCTCTCCACTCAAGGCCACGCAACACTGTGGACGATAAAGTGAATGTGATGCTGAACTACTGAGCAGCAGCTACATCCTGCTGACGGAGGGGGGGGGGCACAGACATGGACCTTTGCTGTTCTGCTCATTCAAAACGAGCCTTAATGCATCCGTTTGACTTCGTGGATCTCATTCCTTAACCTTTAACCTGGAAGTGTCTTGTGTTGTTTTGAGAGGTGGACTTAAACCAAACCTCTTATTGCTGCTAACAATACTGTCCATGTGTTACTCACACACATAGTTTGATTTGCTGCCTGTAATCAGTGAGGACGAGTGGAGAGAAGCAGGACCCGGTGATTCCTCCTCTTCACGTTGCCTTCACCGTGTTAGTAAAACCGGACGATGTTTCCCAGCTATGCCAAAGAGGACTGCAGTACATGTCTGTTTATTTTCTGTTTTATTTTCTGTTTAATTTCGATTCAAGCTGAACTTGTGAATGATGTGAAAGTCACTGAGCCATTTTTGTTGTTGTTCCTTGTTCCAAACGGTGCTTGAGTTTGGTTTAAACTACACCCAAACCACCCACTACCTTAAATATCAAGTGTTATTATTATTTTTTTTCCTCATTTTTTACTCTGCTACTTTGGTTAAACAATAGAAATATATAAAACTCTTCTTGGTTTTCTCAAAAAAACAAATGTGCAAATATTTTGTTTCTGGTGCACGACTGCATTAAATGTTCCTGACGTGTATAGCCTGTTTATAATGTAAATAATCCCTGTGTAGTGATTTACGCACATAGGTTTGTTCACTATTTTTGCTAACGATCCACTTGAATACATGTATTTGATATACAGTAATGTCTTACACTGTTTTAAGTGTAATTAGAGTCTCAGGCGTGCTTCTTGTTTGCATCTCTGAATGAACTCAAGGCACCTGAAACGCTGAGATAATTCAGGTTTGTTGTTCAGCATTCTGGAAACCTGGTCTGGAGAAGTGTTGATCTTTAGGATAAGTAGGCATTATGATTTAAAAAAAAAAAAAAAAAGAAATGGACCAGGAACGGCATTGTGGAAAACACTGGATGTAATACGTTACTAATCCCTTTAACATGCAGCAATCATGCTCAAAAACTGTGAATAAAGTTCCATTCAGCTAAAAGTTGTTTCAGAAATCTGTTGCAGAGATGTAATTGATTTTGGGGCTGCAAAAAAACGGATCAGCTGTGCAGAAGTGACAGCAATCCCAGTTGAGATGAGACCAGCGAGGGGTCGTGGTGCAGTGGGACGGGTCTGTGACGAGCAGTACTGGAGTTGAGGGGGGATGGCATCCCCCCCTGAAATAAAAACGGTCCAAATCATCCCCCTGTAAAACTGCCATCCCCCCTTTCCATCCCTTATGTCGTTTCATCAATGAATGTGGTTTTACTGCTATTTCAACATTTAGAGTCATCACCAGAAAAATAACACCAGAAAAATAACTTATTTGACAATTTTCACCTGTTTCAGGTACATTTTCACTTGAAATAAGTAGAAAAATCTGCCAGTGGGACAAGATTTATCTTCTTATTACAAGCAAAAAAACCTTGTTCCAATGGCAGATTTTCTACTTATACTTGAAACAGGTGAAAATTAAGATTTTTTTTTTTACTAAAATTAGACATTTTAGCTAGAAATAAGACAAATATTCTTGTTAAGATTTTGAGTTTTTGCAGTGATCCATTTTACTTATCCTGTGAAGGACAGTCATATTGATAAGTTCAGAAAAGTGTTTTTTATTCATCCCCCCTGTAAAACTGCCATCCCCTTTCCATCCCTTAAGTCATTTCATCAATGAATGTGGTTTTACTGTTATTTCAACATTTAGAGTCATCACCAGAAAAATAACTTATTTCACAATTTTCACCTGTTTCAAGTAAATTTTCACTTGAAATAAGTAAAAAAAATCTGCCAGTGGGACAAGATTTATCTTCTTATTACAAGCAAAAAAATCTTGTTCCAATGGCAGATTTTTCTACTTATTTCAAGTGAAAATCTACTTGAAACAGGTGAAAATTGTTGTTTTTTCCAGTGAATGAGTCTTGTTTTAAGTGTAATAAGATTTTTTTACTAAAATGAGCCATTTTAACTAGAAATATTCTTATTTTGAGTTTTTGCAGTGACCCATTTTACAGAATCATATTGATAAGTTCAAAAAACTGTTTTTTAACTGCTGCTATGTCATTCCTGCAGTATTTCTGCAGGTGTTTTGGTCAGTGCTATTATTTGTAATATATTATATTATTTGTAATCAGCATAAATTATCTGTCCCCATATGATAAAATCCACCATCCCCCCTGATTTTTTTTCACAACTCTAGTACTGGTGACGGGAATCCCTTTCCAGCACGCCCCCCTCGCCCAATGGGGAGGGACGCCACGCAGACACATGGGTCAGGCCTCCCCCCAAAAATAACCTGCGACCACCGTGCTGACAAATGTCGCTGCTTTTACTGGTGGCAGGTTACCGTGGCTACTCGGCTGCGCATTTTTCTGCAAACTTCAAGGTTAGCTCTGTGGGAGAAAAGCGGGAATCCTGCACAGCTGACTGTCTGTCCGAGACCTTTCCCAGGCGGTATCAGCTGGAAGACCGGGACCTCCCCCCCCGATCGCCCCCCCTTCAGCACAGGTGCACCCCAGTCCTTCACAGAGGCCGTCTGGGCTTATTCTGAAGGTAAAACAAACCCACCTGCCCTGGTTTGATTGCTCAGTGTGCAGGCCGCTGTCTTTTCATAGGCCTCAATCTCTGACATTGAGTGTCAAACAATCTCTTGTTTTTGTCTGTTATGTGTTGAGATCATCTGATCTGGCTTGCAGTGTCCCAATAATGACAATTACTTGTTATAATGAAGTTAATACCTGTTGTGACTGATTAAAATCAGGTTCACAGGATAAGATGCGGTGCTTTTTTTTTTACGTGTGTGTGTGTGTGTGTGTGTGTGTGTGTGTGTGTGTGTGTGTGTGTGTGTGTGTGTGTGTGTGTGTGTGTGTGTGTTGATTTTTCTTCTGTAAAGTGACCCCTTGCTATTATTAGACGTGGCTCGGTGGGCTAAGGGCCTGTTTGCAGAGTATTAATGTACACAACAGCTGCAGCGCCAGGTCTGTTGGAAGGGCATCTCCATGTCTCTTAATTGCACTGATTTGAGTGTCAGGAGCAAATGCACCACCTATCTCATGTCTGGATTCAATAACTTGCTCATGCAGAGTCAAAAAATCTGTGCAAAGTCAAAACGTGGGTGGTGAGGGGTTGCAGTGAAAAAGCCTGCGTGCATCCCGTCTGATCTGGTGTCAGCACATGAACCCGATACCCCGCAGGGGTGAAGAAGGATGCATTTAGGATAAAATAAGAAGCTATTTTTACTACACATCTCCCTCTTTATTTCACTAGGAATTGTTGTCGCATGGCATCAAGTACAATATTAATGTGAGTTATATCTAAATGACTGCTGACAAGTTAACCCGATCAAAATTAAGATACTATCCTCGATTAATTCAACCTTTGTTTGTCTCAATATGAACTGATAAATCATCTTCTGCTAGTTTTTTAATGTGCATTTTCTTTGCTGCGGACAGTATGAACTCTGCATGGTTAATTTTGTGTTGTCAGTTTCTTTTTATATAGTTTTATTATATCTGCGACACATTGCATGTAAGCAGTACTCGAGTTGTAAAGAAAAATCAGGGGGGATGGTGGATTTTATCATATG
Source organism: Cololabis saira (assembly GCF_033807715.1). Lineage (NCBI taxonomy): Eukaryota > Metazoa > Chordata > Actinopteri > Beloniformes > Belonidae > Cololabis > Cololabis saira. The sequence continues at coordinate 14,282,387 of NC_084603.1, forward strand.
GGGACAGATCATTTGTGCTGATTACAAATAATATAATATATTACAAATAATAGCACTGACAAAAATACCTGTAGAAATACTGCAGGAATGACATAGCAGCAGTTAAATGCAGCCTTCTGTAAGCTTTAAATATCCACTGGGCTTACATCAAATACATCAAAACACAACAATAAAAAACACTTTTCTGAACTTATCAATATGACTCTGTCCTTCACAGGATAAGTAAAATGGATCACTGCAAAAACTCAAAATCTTAACAAGAATATTTGTCTTATTTCTAGTTGAAATGTCTCATTTTAGTAAAAAAATATCATTACACTCAAAACAAGACTGGAAAAAACAACAATTTTCACCTGTTTCAAGTAGATTTTCACTTAAAATAAGTAGAAAAATCTGCCAGTGGAACAAGATTTATTTGCTTGTAATGAGAAGATAAATCTTGTTCCACTGGCAGATTTTCCTACTTATTTCAAGTGAAAATGTACTTGAAACAGGTGAAAATGGTCAAATAAGTTATTTTTCTGCTGTTATTTTTCTGGTAATGACTCTAAATGTTGAAATAGCAGTAAAACCACATTCATTGATGAAATGACATAAGGGATGGAAAGGGGGGATGGCAGTTTTACAGGGGGGATGATTTTGATCGTTTTTATTTCAGAGGGGATGCAATCCCCCCTCAACTCCAGTACTGGATGTAAGTTGATTTGGGGAAAATCAAGCACCAGTAGGGAGATAAAAGGAAAAATGAATGTTAGGTCAAACAGGTGACCCCAAAAACGACTGTAATTGTGATTTGGTGCAAAAGCAGTTTCCATGGAAGAGTCCATGAGGAGCAAAGACGAGTAGAAAAAGGAACTGGTACACAAGAGGAAGAGGATCATCCAGACTGAGTGGGGATGAAGAGAAGCAAACTGAAATTTTAGAGAAATGTATGTTTCAAGAAGACGTGTTTTCCGGCTATTTCTATGCAGTTCTCAACAAAAACAACATTCTGGCCACAGTGAAGAGGTTGGACTGAGGAAGATCAGGGTATTTGTACCAGACTGGCCTGTCTGCCGTCCTGATTGCAGGGAAATGGGACAAAAATAACGACTAAAAATAATAAATTGCATGGTACCATGGTACCTTTAAGAGTTGTGTAAAGGAAAGTAGTTAAAGCCTTACTGTCCCATCCTTTTTGTTTTGTTTGTTGCAGGCTTGAAATATGAAAAAAGTATCCTGGCAAGTGAAACTAAGCTGAAAAGACAAATATGAATACTGTTGTCTGGATGTTAAAGTTGATGTAAGAATTACTTTGTTGGGGTTTTTTGCATTTTCCATGTTTGGGGTTGTATATTTTATTTATCAACGTTACTGGTGACGTTACATCCCAGATAATGCTGACAGTTCGTCTTTATCACAGAAGACAAAGAAATGTGGTCAATCTTTTCATTTAAAGAAGCTCATCCCTTTTCCCTTCAACTGTTAGACTGACAGCAAATTAAACATCATTGTTCAGCCAATAATCGATTAAATACTTTACATAACACACCGTGTCTTTACAGGACTGTCTCAGAAAATTAGAATATTCTGATAAAGTCCTTTATTTTCTGTAATGCAAAATTGTCATACATTCTGGATTCATTACAAATCAACTTAAATATTGCAAGCCTTTCATTATTTTAATATTGCTGATCATGGTTTACAGCTTAAGAAAACTCAAATATCCTATCTAAAAAAATTAGAATATTCTGGGAATCTTAATCTTAAACTGTAAGCCATAATCAGCAATATTAAAATAATAAAAGGCTTGCAATATTTCAGTTGATTTGTAATGAATCCAAAATGTATGACATTTTTGTTTTTTTAATTGCATTACAGAAAATAAAGAACTTTATCACAATATTCTAATTTTCTGAGACAGTCCTGTATATTGCTATTTAACCTTTGTTGAAAGGTTGCTGTCACTTTCACCGTAGTTTTAAAGCCAACTTGTATTCAGCTTAAACAGGAAACCTTTAACCTTTTATTAACTTGGATTTACTAATTGTACGGTATGTGAAGTAATAGACACTGAAACTTTACAGAAAGATTCTGATCTCCTCATTCGTGATGTTTCAGTCCTCCGATTTTATTTCCCTGACTTCATATACATCTAACGACCGTGTCAGGACTCAACATGTCATAAGAAAATAAGCATACGTGGTTTTGTGCACAGTTTGGTTACTGGAGAGCATCCCACTGGGATCATTTGCATTATTTGCTCTTTTTTTTGTGATCAAATGTTTTTATTTATTTTTCATGATTTTCTTATCAACGGTGGCATCCACAATGATGTTAAACAAGCATTAACACATATTCTCAGCCCCTTCCAAACCCACCCATTGGACCGAAGCATTCGATGAAAAAAATTGATAATGAAGAAAAAGAGATACTACAAAGATAATAGAACAAAGGACAAAATAAAACAAAGGCAAAACATAATAATATCAAGTTTTAAATCAAGTTTGGCCTTAATTTTATCTGCTGCCATATACCAAAATAAAATATTTAGTTGTTTTGCGTTATGGATTGGGGCTGTAGATATTTCCAGGTAGATAATTTCAAGGAAGGTCAGATACCTATGTGAGATGTTAAGCGTGTGTGGTGGTTTCCATCTTACTGCTATTCAGAGGTGGGTAATAACGAGTTACATTTACTCCGTTACATTTACTTGAGTAGGTTTTGGGAAATGTTGTACTTTTAGGAGTAGTTTTGAATCACTATGCTTTTTACTTTTACTTGAGTAGATTTGTGAAGAAGAAACTGTTACTCTTACTCCGCTACATTAGGCTACGTTGAGCTGTTACTTTTCTTTTATCCCTTTTATCCGCGAACGCGTCAATCTCATGACATCACTGAGTGATTCTTTGGGAAAAATGTTTGTTTTTGCATGTTTTGTCACATTTACACAGACTCAAACACACACAGAGTTTATATGAGTTCATGGGCTTGTTCTAGTTCTGCCTGGTTAAAAAAGAAAAGTACAAAGGATTGAAATTTTGTGCTACTTGTGCTTAATTTATTTTGTATTTCGTTATTATTTTATTTATTTTATTATTTATTAAAGTACTTCAATTTACTTTAAGATTATTTTAATTTAAGCTATTTTTTTATTTTTTATTAATTCTAATTTATTTTATTATTTTATTGATTTAATTTGCCTGAAGATGATTATTTTGTACTTTTGTCTGTTTGAATGGTTGTGTTAAAAAAATAAAAAAATAATTATTTGGATGACTACTTTTTACTTCTACTTGAGTCATTTTATTCTGAAGTAACAGTACTTTTACTTGAGTACAATTTTTGGCTCCTCTACCCAGCTCTGCTGCTATTATCTTTTTTGCTGCTGTTAGGCAAGCAAGCAAAATTCGTTTTTGACATAGTGAAGCATTTATTGTTGATACATTAAAATAAGTGTTTGAGGGTTTATTGGAATATTTTGTACTGTTATCGAGGATAATGCAGTTGTACAACGGAGTATTAGGGCCAAACTAAGACAAAAAAAAATTGGAAATTACGAGAATAAAGTCGTAAAATTACGAGAATAAAGTCATAGCCTAATGTTACGAGAATAAAGTCGTAATATTACGACTTTATTCTCGCAACAATATGACTTTAATCTTGTAATTTTACTACTTTATTCTCGTAATATTACGACTTTATTCTCGTAATATTACAACTTTATTCTCGTAATATTACAACTTTATTCTCGTAATATTACAACTTTATTCTCGTAATATTACGACTTTATTCTCGTAATATTACGACTTTATTCTCGTAATATTACGACTTTATTCTCGTAATTTCCAAAAATTTTTTTGTCTTAGTTTGGCCCTAATACTCCGTCGTACAGTTGCAACCTGTTGCCAAAATTTTGCGTTTGCTCTTAACCGGATGCTTGGTGTCTCCTCCAGCAACATGCAGGAGAACAACCTGGACCAGCCGCCGTCTCTGTCCCAGCTCCTGCGGGAGAACTACCTGGCGGAGGCCCGAGCGCAGCAGCGGCACGGCGACATGAGCCGCTCCGACGCCTCGTCGTCGCGCCTGCCCATCTACGGCTCCTTCAAGGGCAAGAGCGACGACAGCGCGGGCCACAACGACGCCCAATTCCCAGACCTGTCGGCCTTCCTGAGCCAGGAGGAGCTGGATAAGAGTGTGAATCTGGCCCAGCAGGCCATCGGACACGACCCCCGCGAGGAGAGGTCAGAGGTCAAGGCCTCAGCGGCACCTTTAACCGCCCCCAGCGTCTCCTCGTCCTCGGTTTCCTCCTCCACGCTGCCTTCCATCGCCTTCTCCGCTCCACCTTCAGCCCCTGATTTTAGGGAAGAGCTGGCGGCTCACCCCAAGTTCACGGCCGACAGGAAAGTGCAGAAGGCCTCGTCGCAGAGAGACGGCCGGATCAGGAGCGGCGGCGACTCCTCCGAAGGATTCAACGACTGCAACCAAGCGAAGGCCGCTCCGTTCGGCGCGGAGACCCAGTCCAAGAAGGAGTTTCTCAATAAGGCGGCGGACTTCATCGAGGAGCTTTCCTCTCTCTTCAAGGCCAACAGCTCCAAGAGGGTTCGACCACGATCGTGCAAACCCCACCGGAGCAGGAGCCAGAGCAAGAGCCAGCAGGACGAGCTGGCCGGTTACCAGCTCGGCGCCGACAACAGGGAGCGAGCCGTGACGGCCGTGGAGGTGGAGGAGCAGAGAGCCGGCCCCGCCGGCCCCGCCGGCCCCGGCCAGGACCCCCAGGGGGGCCAGCAGGACTCGGGGAGCGGCCGTGTGGAGTTTCAGGAGAGCAGAAACGCCGGGGAGGAGCAGTTTGATCCCGTCTCTCTGGAGGACGGGGAGCAGACGGAGAGCCCGGACCCGGCAGAAGGTCCGTATCCGGCAGAGAGCGAACCGCCCCGGTTCGTTCAGAAGCTGAAGAGCAGAGAAGTTGCAGAGGGCAGCAAGGTCCAGCTGGACTGCATCGTGCAGGGACGGCCAGTCCCTGAAGTCCGGTGAGAAACCAGCACTGAACCCTCAAAGTTTATCATTAAGTTTAGAGAAGAGAGCTGTGTGTGTGCAATTTTTTTTTTTTGGGTCACGGTTCTGAGCCGGGGACGAGTGGTGGCCTCAAATAAAAGTGTTTAAGTATCTCAGGAAAAAGTGCAGGTCTAAAGGTGGATTGTAGCACCCTATATGTAATAATTTCCTGAAAATGTAATAAAATTTGCAATTAACTCAATCGAAAATGTAATAAAACCGAATAATTTAATAACTTCACCAATAATGTAATAAAATATCCTGACTGATATTGTAATAACATTTTTACCGATAATGTAATACCTTATTACGTTATGGGGAATTTATTACATGGTACTCAAAGTCTGCAATTTAACCCAATAGTCATTCTGGTGTTTCAAATCCAGCGTATAAATTCTTAGATGCTTAAAACACAAAATGTAGAACTTTGGACTGAAAATAAACATATATATTACATTATTTGTCAAGTATTACATTATCAGTTTTCGAAAAAAAAAAAAGGAAAAAAGTGTAATAAATTCCCAATAATGTAATAAGGTATTACATTATCGGTAAAAATGTTATTATCAGTCAGGATATTTTATTACATTATTGGATTTTATTACATTTTCGATTGAGTTAAGTGCAAATTTTATTACATTTTCAGGCGTTATTACATTTTCAGGAAATTATTACATTATAGGGGGCTACATGGATCAACGTCTGCTGCGATGAGATGAAACCAAACCTGCTGATGAGCTGGTCCCACGACGTTTCTTCTAGTGATGTGCAGATCAATACGGAAATATCGATACTTCCGATACCAGATCTGTATGCTCTATAATCGATTCTCAAATAAAAATATTGATACTTTTGATACTTCAGTCATTTCTGGTAATGTCTATCATTAACAGGAATACGGCGGAAAGTAACTATTCAGATTTAGTCTAAATGACATACTGCTGGTAGGAACTACACCACTGTCTCAGAAAATTAGAATATTGTGATTTTCTGTACTGCAATTACAAAAACAAAAATGTCATACATTCTGGATTCATTACAAATCAACTGAAATATTGCAAGCCTTTTATTATTTTAATATTGCTGATCATGGCTTACAGCTTAAGAAAACTCAAATATCCTATCTCAAAAAATTTGAATATTCTGGGAATCTTAATCTTAAACTGTAAGCCATAATCAGCAATATTAAAATAATAAAAGGCTTGCAATTTTCAGTTGATTTGTAATGAATCCAGAATGTATGACATTTTTGTTTTTTTAATTGCATTATAGAAAATAAAGATCTTTATCACAATATTCAAATTTTCTGAGACAGTCCTGTATTTTCATTTTCATTTTTATAGTAGTTTTTATTTTTGTTTATTATTCTCTTATTTATTTGAATGGTTTTCTTTTTTTTTCCAGTGATAGAAACACCTTTTTCAAACACTCAGTATACTTCTTACTTTGAAATTAATAGCTAAATAAGTTACTCTGATGTCTTGTATTCTTAAGCAAATTTTTCTAGATTTATTGGCACATTAGATGTATTTTCACAATGAATCGGTATCGAATTGGTATCGCTGATACCAGCCTGAATTTTACTCATATCGGATGGGAAAGGAAGTCAGTGGTATCGAACATCACTAGTTTCTTCCCTCGTGGAAGTCAATGAGCTGAACGTGACCAAAAGCAGAAACTTCCTAAAACCCCAAATCAGAGCACATTAATTAGATGATGCCTCGTTTAAATGGTTAAACTTAACTGCGCAGAGCAACGTCAGTCAATAATCATGGGATTTAATTAAGCAGCCAACTTTTATTTTGTTATTTTAACCTTCATAGTTTCATCCAAAAAAGCTTTTTCTTAATATAAATGTAACTTTTCACAGGATTTTATGTGGAATCCTGATTTTGGCGTTAAAAAGGCACCTTTACCTAGAAAAGTATAACATCACAGTAAGAGAATACGTATTAGTTGGATATCTTGAATGGTTTTTGAGTCACGTAGTTTCTAAAAACCGTTCAAATGCAGCTGAAGTTCCTTTGATAATATTGTTTTTTAAATCACGTGTGCACAATAAAATATTATTGAACACAATCAGGAATTGGGAGGTTCTCTACCTGGTGATAGTGATGGACAGAACATTATTGATCGAGCCAAACTTCAGCAAGTTGATAAGTTACTATTGATTGTTAAAGGACAGTTAAGAAGGATCTTGAGAGCTCGTCAGCTCATCAGCAACATTCAAACCCTGACCAAAGGTTTTCTTTTTATTATTTATCTACTTTGTTTCTTTCTTTCTCTCATATATATATATATATATATATATATATATATATATATATATATATATATATATATATATATATATATATGTATATATATATATATATATATTTTTTTTTTTTTTTTTTTTTTTTTTTCCTATGTAGTTATTTTGTTTTGGTTTTTTCAAATCTTGCACTATAGTGGTTACATTGTGTTAAAAGTCTAGACAAAATAAGCTTTGGCTTCAGTCTACACCTTTTGGTCCTTGTTTGATATACATGCAAAAAAAACATTGTATTGACTACTGACTTCTATAACGTGACCAAATAAACATATCAAATCAAATCAAAATCAAATCAACGTCTGGTGTAGGAAAATATAAAATGTGACTAAATTTAAAGCTTTTTAAAGCTGATGAATAAAAAGGATAAAAATTAGACGCCCCCTCTGATAGTGGGCGTAACTTCATGACTCGCAAAGAACTCCAACCTGACCTTTGACCCGGGGAAAAGAAATTAAAACCTTTATTTAGCTGTTGGGAAGTTTTATGAAGTTAGTTAACGACACAAATAAAGTCAAAGTGCTGCTCTAAAGATCTTCTTGTAGGCCGTGATGTTTCTGAATGATGCAAACTACAACTTCAAGGGTGAATATCCAGGAAAAAAGCTTCAGATTTCTTGTAATGACGTCAGCCTTCTCTGGTAGTAACGATGCTTCTTCTGCCAGCTATATTAAGCCGTTTCCCACTGGAGACCACGGACAGATTTATCCTACAGCTGAATAATATTACAAACTATCTCCACCCTTTGGGTTATTCTTTAATCTTTAATTCTTTAGTCAGTGTGTTGCTATCAGAGGTTGTTGCGTAAATGTTTTTGGCGACTCGGTAACCCGAAGATTTTCTTTTAAAGCCCGGGATGCATCTGCGCCCAGAGCTCAGATAACGGTGAATAAGAACCAAGTACGTCAATGAAAGGAAGGATGATGCCGTGTTTTCTTGGCCGGCGCTGACAGTAGTGGCGTGTGATGACAGCCGACAGCTGATCCCCAGTTTGTGTCGGGCCTGAGCTCAGTGGCCTGAATCTTAATCAGGCTTTTCTGTTTTAAAGACTTCATCACATCTCCCTGTGCATTCAGACACTCAGAGGTGTTAAAAGTATTCACATTCATTACTCAGGTAGAAGTATAGATACTAGAGTTTAAAAATACTCCTGTAGAAGTTGAAGTATCAACTCAAGTTTTTTACTCAAGTAAAAGTATAAAAGTACTGGTTTCAAAACTACTTAAAGTATAAAAGTAAAAGTAATGTAAGGGGGAAAAAAGCCATTAAGGACAAAAGCCATTGAAAATGAATGTATCTTAGTATAATGCAAATATATTAAAGAACCATATGTGTACTATTGAGCATTAATGTGTTTCAGAGAGCAGGAGATATGATGACTAGTTGCCTATAAGTATTGTAATGGTGCAAAAAGTCAAACTTCAGAGGCATGTTATCATTTATCCTAACCTTTATTGGAATGTACATCCAAGTTTAGTTGCAGGAATCTGAGGGAACGGATGTAAGAACAAAACTGGACAAGAACATCTGAAACAACCACAACCAAATTCACTCTATCCGGATGGAGCAATTTAACTGGATAGTTTTTTTTAAAGGCAGAAATGAAATAGAGTAACGAGGCTGTTTTTAAAATGTAAGGAGTAAAAAGTACAGATAATTGTGTGAAATGTAAGGAGTAAAAGTAAAAAGTCGTCTGAAAAATAATTACTCCAGTGAAGTATAGATAACCAAAATTTCTACTTAAGTAAGGTAACAAAGTATTTGTACTTCGTTACTTGACACCTCTGGTACCTACTCAGCTCTCCTCCACTCGGTTGGTTCTTTCCCACTAGGGGTCCAACGTGCTGAGTAGATACTTTTTCTGTAACTACTCTGCTGAGGTTCTAAGCGGCTGAGCCGGGCTCTCTATCCGGATGGAGCAATTTAACTGGATAGTTTTTTTTTCTTCCCTTCTTCTTTCCTTCCTCCTTCCTTCCTTCCTTCCTTCCTTCCTTCCTTCCTTCCTCCTTCCTTCCTTCCTTCCTTCCTTCCTTCCTTCCTTCCTTCCTTCCTTCCTTCCTTCCTTCCTTCCTTCCTTCCTTCCTTCCTTCCTTCCTTCCTTCCTTCCTTCCTTCCTTCCTTCCTTCCTTCCTTCCATCCTTCTTTTCTCCCTTCCTTCCTTCTTTTCATTCTTCCTTCCTCCCTTCCTTCCTCCCTTCCTTCCTTCCTTCCTTCCTTCCTTCCTTCCTTCCTTCCTTCCTTCCTTCCTTCCTTCCTTCCTTCCTTCCTTCCTTCTTTTTTTCTTTGCTTCCTTCTTTCATCCTGCTCTCTCCTTCCTTCTTCCCTTCCTCTTTTCTCCCTTCCTTCCTTCTTTCCTTGTTTTCTCCCTTCCTTCTTTCCTTCCTTCCTTCATTCCTTCCTTCCATCCTTCCTTCCTTCCATCCTTGATTCCTTCCTTCCATCCTTCCTTCCTTCCTTCCTTCCTTCCTTCCTTCCTTCCTTCCTTCCTTCCTTCCTTCCTTCCTTCCTTCCTTCCTTCCTTCCTTCCTTCCTTCCTTCCTTCCTTCCTTCCTTCTTTTCTCCCTTCCTTCCTTCTTTCTTTCCTTCTTTTCATTCTTCCTTCCTTCCTTCTTTTATTCTTAAAAGGCTGAAATGAAATAGAGTAAAGAGACTATTTTTAAAATGTAAGGAGTAAAAAGTACAGATAATTGTGTGAAAATGTAAGGAGTAAAAGTAAAAAGTCGAATCGAATCAAAATAATTACTCCAGTGAAGTATAGATAACCAAAATTTCTACTCAAGTAAGGTAACGAAGTATTTGTACATCGTTACTTAACACCTCTGTATTCAGTCCTTCACTCCTGGCCTCGGTGAAAAGCAAAGCTGCCCCAGAGTCCCGCGTTAATGTTAATGTCTGTCTTTTGCTTCCCCGGGGCTGTTTTGTCAGACCGGTTGTAAATCACGGCTCTCCAAACTCCCTCCCCGGCCAGGACAGGGGGCTGAAACAGAGCAGCTGAGGTGTGACTTCAGGGGGCCGGGGCTTGCTGGTCCCGCTGAACATTGTTGAGCCACAACTCCTGCTTGTCCGGGGAGAATGTGGCTCTCGGCCATTTTTAGCCCGGACTGGCAGCCCGAGCTGCAGTCCTTACTGATAATGCAGCCGGCCGAGCTCTCGGCACCAGCGTGACGACTCGGGTAAGAGCATTTCCACAGTTTTCTGCTTGATTGTGACCTGCCGCTGACCTCTGAACGCCGTCTCCTCACCTCCATCATCCCTGGCTTTCTGGGAGGATAATTCTAACAGCTCTGATAGCTATTTTCTTTTCATTTCTGTTCTGGTCCGTCCAGCTTTGGTGTTTCTGGTCTGAATTGACCATAATAGAGAAGCTGATGTCCTTATTTCCTGTCGTGCCGCGTGCCGTGTCTCTGCCTGGGGGCATTGTGTGTATTTCTGGGTCTATGTTTAGCATCGGAGCGTAAGGTCAGTCAGTGAGAGATCCCAGCGTCCCAACGGGAATCTCCTCTCTGGTTCTGGTCTGCGATGGGGGGGGATCACCAGACAGGTGCGGTAGGCGCTCACGGCTTCAGCTCCGACGCTGCTCCTGCTCGGACAGGAACGCCGGCAGCAGCATTGGCGGCGTTGTGAGCAAATACAGGGACTTTGTCTAACTTTCACTCAAAACTACAGCAGAAATATCTCAGCAGAGGTGGGTAGAGGAGCCAAAAATTGTACTCAAGTAAAAGTACTGTTACTTCAGAATAATATGACTCAAGTACAAGTAAAAACTAGTCATCCAAATAATTACTTGAGTAAAAGTAAAAAAAGTACTTGGTGAAAAAACTACTCAAGTACTGAGTAACTGTTGAGTAACGTCGGATTTATTTTTTTAACACAACCATTCAAACTGACAAAAGTACAAAATAATCATCTTCAGGCAAATTAAATCAATAAAATAATAAAATTAATTAAGATTAATAAAAAATAGCTTAAATTAAAATAAGCTTAAAGTAAATTCAAGTACTTTAATAAATAATAAAATAACAAGTAGCACAAAATTTCAAGCCTTTGTACTTTTCTTTTTTAACCAGGCAGAACTAGAACAAACATGAACTCATAGAAACTCTGTGTGTGTTTGAGTCTGTGTAAATGTGACAAAACATCCAAAAACAAACATTTTTCCCAAAGAATCACCCAGTGATGTCATGAGATTGACGCGTATGTGGATAAAAGGGATAAAAGAAAAGTAACAGCTCAACGTAGCCTAATGTAGCAGAGTAAGAGGAACAGTTTCTCCTTCACAAATCTACTCAAGTAAAAGTAAAAAGTATAGTGATTCAAAACTACTCCTAAAAGTACAACATTTCCCAAAATTCACTCAAGTAAATGTAACGGAGTAAATGTAACTTGTTTCTACCACCTCTGTGTATCAGATTAGATCAAGTAGATCCCAGAAGGGACTTTTATATTTTTTTTGAGTGAGCAGCTTTGGGAAACGCTGGATGGAGACGCGTTCGTGGCCTGTGGGATGACGCTGGAAGTAAAGGCATCACCCCATTCTTGTGTGCTTATTGGCTGGATCTTATAAAGTGTGAAGGCCTCATCCTCCTAAAATAGCCGTGCACTTGTGAACAGGCTCGCACATGTTGGAAGGTAGATCTTTACTATTATAGTTTCACCAACCACATAAATAGCGGACGACATGCTGAACTGAGTTCTTTTCAGCCGCTTATCCTGGTTTAAACATGATTTTTGTGCTTTTATCCTTCATTTCATGATGGGAACTTACACATTGTTGGCTTGTCCTGATAGTTTTAGGTCCATTTTATTTCAGTCTGGATGAGTTTACATCAACTTCACTTAATCAACTTGTTGGAGTAACTTCTGAACTTCTGAACGGAGCTGGTGAAGCTTCTTGCCTTACAGGGAAATGTAAACTTTCTTCTTGGCTGCTGAATTGGCTTCAGGTCAGAAAGCAAACTGAGGGAACTAGAAAAATAAACAACACAAAGTAGCAGCCTAAGAGAAACTGTTTCAGAAAGGTCAGTACGAGGAAAGACCATAAAGGAGCGAGAGCATGGATGAGAAGGAGAATCTCAGAACATCCTACTGTAATAAACGTCCGAGTAAGTCGCACGACTGCAGGGGCGCCAATTGGGTATGGCAAGGTATGGCAGCCGCCACACCTTGGCTTCAAGGGAAAATGTAAATGTTTGTTTTTTAAATACATTTATGGAATTACTCTGTCTATTTGTATTGATTATTCTATTATTTAATACATATAAAATAACTACAAATGCAAATCAGAACAACATGATCGATTTCACTAGTTATTACACTGCAAAAACTCACAATCTTAACAAGAATATTTGTCTTATTTCTAGTTAAAATGTCAAATTTTTAGTCAAAAAAATCTCATTACATTTAAGACAAGACTCAAAAACTCAAAAAACAACAATTTTCACCTTTTTCAAGTAGATTTTCACTTAAAATAAGTAGAACTTTTTTCTTGCTTGTAATGAGAAGATAAATCTTCTCACCCACTGGCAGATCTTTCTACTTATTTCAATTGAAAATTTACTTGAAACAGGTGAAAATGGTCAAATAAGTTATTTTTCTGGCGATGACTCTTGTTTTAAGTGTAATGAGACTAAAAATGACTAAAAATTAACTAGAAATAAGACAAATATTCCTGGTAAGATTTTGAGTTTTTGCAGTGAGCGAGACTGCATTTGAAAAAGTTCCAGTTTTCTTGACCACACAGATTAGCTCCATAGCAGACTTCTGTGATGAGTATTTGCTGGACGTGTTGATTGATACTCTAGTTAAGTTCTGTGACTCGTAACCTTGCCATACCTTAGCTTCCACTGAATTGACGCCACTGCACGGCTGTCGTTTTTTTTTGTTAACAATTATTTGTTAGTTTTATGCCAACTTTAAAAAAAACAAAAAGGGGCAGACAGTCACAGGCACAGCTCTATACATTTTGTTGTAGCAGCATGTCCACTGTACATTTGAAAAGAACAAACGCAAAAAACGGGAAAAAAATGTATTACAGCAGTTAGAACAAAACAAAAACATTTCATATGCTGTACATATTTACGCTTGTCTGTCTCCTCCTTGACCCACATACATACACATACACGCTCTCACACAGACACACATTCACATCCACACACACACCCTTGCATACACATCCCAATACTGGCAATTAATCAACAAAAAGAAAAAGAAAAACCCTCCCACCCCAGTGAATGATCTGCACCATCCCCTCCCCGTTACCTTTACAGGCAAGACTTCACAGCTCTGATGCTTATGACCAGGATTTTATGGTCACGACAGTCGTTTTGATGACGTAGGAAACAACTCAACAGTAGGGATGGGAATCGAAAACCGGTTCTTGTTGAGAACCGGTTCCCAGTGTTTCAATTCCTTGGAATTGTTTGCCTTTTTTGCAAACAATTCCCTTATCGATTCCAGTGGGCGCGAATGACGTCACCACGCATTCGCGCCCAGCAGGAAAACATGGCGACAAAGCGGCATAAACGCCCAAAGTTTAGTTACATTTTACAAAAAGGCTGACAACAGGGCGACTTGCAATTCTTGCAATGTGGACATTTCAAAGGGAGGAAACACTAGCAACATGCAAAAGCATTTGCATGTACAGCATGCAATAACTTTTAATGAATGTCGCGTGTTTGATCTGTTCCGAGTCCGGAGTGAATCTTCTCAACCGCAGCAGCGACAACGTTAGCCAGTCCTCTGCTGTTAAAACTGCAGTAACTAACAAACCAACACTACTTATAATGTTAGGGCCATTTACCTTATTGTAAAACCAGCTAGCCTATTACTAACTACTAACGTTAAATGAATCCCTTCTCATGCATTACATTTAGATGAGCATGACGAGAGACTAAGAATGACTAAGTTTGTGGTGAAAGGCTTGCACCCATTTACCACAGTAGATGCCACTGATTTTCAGTAGGTGAATGTGTTAAATTGTAGGCTAGAATCGATAAAGAATCGAATCGTTAAACAGAATCGAAAATGGAATCGGAATTGGAAAAATCTTATCAATTTCCATCCCTACTCAACAGACAGTTTACGCGTTGGAGCAAATGTTTTGCACGACCTGCATGTCAAACGTGCTCTGTGTTGACCTGCAGGTGGTTCTGTGAGGACAAGGAGCTGGAGGACAGCCCTGACATCCAGATCATCACCAGCGGTGAGCTGCACTCGCTGGTCATCGCTGAGGCCTTCGAGGAAGACACCGGCCGCTACTCCTGCTTCGCATCCAATTTCTATGGGACGGACTCCACGTCGGCGGAGATCTACGTGGAAGGTGCTTCTCCCGCTTCTCTCCGTCTCACGGACCTCACATCACCAGAGGTGTCAAGTAACGAAGTCCAAATACTTCGTTACCTTACTTAAGTAGAAATGTTGGTTATCTATACTTCACTGGAGTAATTACTTTTCGGACGACTTTTTACTTTTACTCTTTACATTTTAAAAACAGCCTCGTTACTCTATTTCATTTCGGCCTTTTAAGAATAAAAGAAGGAAGGAAGGAAGAATGAAAAGAAGGAAAGAAAGAAGGAAGGAAGGGAGAAAAGAAGGAAGGAAGGAAGGAAGGAAGGAAGGAAGGAAGGAAGGAAGGAAGGAAGGAAGGAAGGAAGGAAGGAAGGAAGGAAGGAAGGAAGGAAGGAAGGAAGGAAGGAAGAATGAAAAGAAGGAATGAAAGAAGGAATGAAGGGAGAAAACAAGGATGGAAGGAAGGAAGGAAGGAAGGAAGGAAGGAAGGAAGGAAGGAAGGAAGGAAGGAAGGAAGGAAGGAAGGGAGGAAAAGAAGATGAAGGAAGAAGGAAGGAAGAATGAAAAGAAGGAATGAAAGAAGGAATGAAGGGAGAAAACAAGGATGGAAGGAAGGAAGGAAGGAAGGAAGGAAGGGAAGGAAGGAAGGAAGAAGGAAGGAAGGAAGGAAGGGAAGGAAGGAAGAATGAAAAGAAGGAATGAAAGAAGGAAGGAAGGAAGGAAGGAAGGAAG